>NW_026961824.1:0-17700 GCF_963924245.1 Chroicocephalus ridibundus | reverse complement strand
GGGGAGGGGGGGGTCATTTGATGCAATCCATGACGTGGATCTGGAGGGTGTCCATGTCGGGGGCCTTGTACTGGCACTTGGGGCAGCAGAGATCGGGCTGTTCCTCGGGGGGGGCGCGGGGCGGGGGGGGCAGCCCCCCAAAACCTGATGGGGGGGGGGGGGAGGGGAACGCCGTCACCCCCCCGTACGACCCCCCCCGCGGCTGCGTTTTGGGGCTGGGGAGGGGTTTTCCCTGCCCCCCCCCCCCCCCCCCCCAAAAAGCAACTCACCCCCCCCCCGCCGGCGGCCGCAGCTCCGAGTGCCGGTTCCTCATCTCCTCCATGCGGATCCTGCGGGATTTTTCGGGGGGGGGGACACACAGGTTGGAATTTTTGGGGGGGGGGGGGAGGATTTGAAGGGGGGGGGGGGTCCAGGCACGTTTTGGGGGGATTTCGGGTAAATTTGGGGAGGGTTAAGGAAGGTTTTTGCCGGGGGGGGGGGGTGTGTTTTAGGTGAAGCCGAGGGGAGAGACGGAGGAAGGACGGGGGGGGGCGGGGGGGTTTTTGGGGGGGGGGGGGATTTTGGGGGTCCCGGGGGGGGGTTTTGGGGTCTTTGGGGGGGTTTTGGGTGTCCCCGGGGTACGTTTTTGGGGGGGTTTAGTGTCATTTTTCAGGGCTTTGGAGACATGATGAAGCACAGGAAAGTTGGAGGGGGGGGCGGAGTTTTTTGGGGGGGTTTTGGGGGTCTTTGGGGGGGGGTGTTGGAGTCCTCGGAGGGGGGGAATTTTGGGGTCCCGGGGGGGGGATTTGGGGGTCCCCAGGGTACATTTTTGGGGGGGTTTAGTGTCACTTTTGGGGCTTTGGGGACACGACGGTGAAGCACTGGAAGGATTCTGTGGGGAGGGGGGGGGGCAGGAGTTTTTGGGGGGGTTTTGGGGTCCCGGGGGGGGAGATTTTGGGGGTCCTTGAGGGGGGGAGGAATTTTGGGGTCCCGGGGGGGGGTTTGGGGTCCCCGGGGTACATTTTTGGGGGGGTTTAGTGTCAATTTTGGGGGTTTTAGTATCACTTTTGGGGACATGATGAAGCACAGGAAGGTGGGGGGGGGGGCAGGAGTTTTTGGGGGGGGTTTGGGGTCCCGGGGGGGGGGATTTTAGGGTCCTTGAGGGGGGGGCAATTTTGGGGTCCTGGGGGGGGGGCTTGGGGGTCCCCGGGGTACATTTTTGGGGGGGTTTAGTGTCACTTTTGGGGCTTTGGGGACGCGAGGGTGAAGCACTGGAAGGATTGGGGGGGGGGGGCAGGAGTTTTTGGGGGGGTTTTGGGGTCCTCGAGGGGGGGGGAATTTTGGGGTCCCGGGGGGGGGGTTTGGTGTCCCCGGGGTACGTTTTTGGGGGGGTTTAGTGTCACTTTGGGGGGGGTTTAGTGTCACTTTTGGGGCTTTGGGGACGTGACGGTGAAGCACTGGAAGGCTTGTGGGGGGGAGACGGGGGGGCAGGAGTTTTTGGGGGGGGTTTTGGGGTCCCGGGGGGTGGATTTTGGGGTCCTTGAGGGGGGGGCAATTTTAGGGTCCCGGGGGGGGGCGATTTGGGGGTCCCCAGGGTACATTTCTGGGGGGGTTTAGTGTCACTTTTGGGGGTTTTAGTATCACTTTTGGGGACACGATGAAGCACAGGAAGGTGGCGGGGGGGGGCAGGAGTTTTTGGGGGGGGTTTGGGGGTCCCGGGGGGGGGGATTTTGGAGTCCTTGAGGGGGGGGGAATTTTGGGGGTCCCGGGGGGGGAGGATTTGGGGGTCCCCGGGGTACATTTTTGGGGGGGTTTAGTGCCAATTTTGGGGGTTTTAGTATCACTTTTGGGGACACGATGAACCACAGGAAGGTGGGGGGGGGGGCAGGAGTTTTTGGGGGGGTTTTTGGGGGGGTTTTTGGGGTCCTTGAGGGGGGGGGAATTTTGGGGTCCCGGGGGGGTTTTGGTGTCCCCGGGGTACATTTTTGGGGGGGTTTAGTGTCAATTTTGGGGGGGTTTAGTGTCACTTTTGGGGCTTTGGCGACGCGACGGTGAAGCACAAGAAGGCTGGGGGGGGGGCAGGAGTTTTTGGGGGGGGGGTTTGGGGTCCCGGGGGGGGGGATTTTGGGGTCCTTGGGGGGGAGGAATTTTGGGGTCCCGGGGGGGGGGATTTGGGGGGTCCCCAGGGTACATTTTTGGGGGGGTTTAGTGTCAATTTTGGGGGTTTTAGTATCACTTTCAGGGACACGATGAAGCACAGGAAGGTGGGGGGGGGCGGGCAGGAGTTTTGGGGGGGGGTTTTGGGGTCCGGGGGGGGGGGATTTTGGGGTCCTCAAGGGGGGGGCATTTGGTGTCCCTGGGGGGGGATTTGGGGGTCCCCGGGGTACATTTTTGGGGGGGTTTAGTGTCACTTTTGGGGGTTTTAGTATCACTTTTGGGGACACGATGAAGCACAGGAAGGTGGGGGGGGGGGGGCAGGAGTTTTTGGGGGGGGTCTGGGGTCCCGGGGGGGGGGGATTTTGGGGTCCTTGAGGGGGGAGGAATTTTGGGGTCCCGGGGGGGGGGTTTTGGGGGGGTTTAGTGTCAATTTGGGGGGGGTTTAGTGTCACTTTTGGGGCTTTGGGGACGCGAGGGTGAAGCACCAGAAGGATTGGGGGGGGGGGGCAGGAGTTTTTGGGGGGGTTTTGGGGGTCCCGGGGGGGGAATTTTGGGGTCCTCAAGGGGGGGGGATTTGGTGTCCCTGGGGGGGGGTTTTGGTGTCCCCAGGGTACATTTTTGGGGGGGTTTAGTGTCACTTTTGGGGGTTTTAGTATCACTTTTGGGGACATGGTGAAGCACAAGAAGGCTGGGGGGGGGGCAGGAGTTTTTGGGGGGGTTTTGGGGTCCCGGGGGGGGGGATTTTGGGGTCCTTGAGGGGGGGGGATTTGGGATCCCGGGGGGGGGGGGGTTTGGTGTCCCCGGGGTACATTTTTGGGGGGGTTTAGTGTCAATTTTGGGGGGGTTTAGTGTCACTTTTGGGGCTTTGGGGACACGAGGGTGAAGCACCGGAAGGATTGGGGAGGGGGGGAGCAGGAGTTTTTGGGGGGGGTTGGGGTCCCGGGGGGGGGGATTTTGGGGTCCTTGAGGGGGGGGGAATTTTGGTGTCCCGGGGGGGGGGATTTGGGGGTCCCCGGGTTACATTTTTGGGGGGGTTTAGTGTCACTTTTGGGGGTTTTAGTATCGCTTTTGGGGACACGATGAAGCACAGGAAGGTGGCGGGGGGGGCAGGAGTTTTTGGGGGGGGTTTTGGGGTCCTCAAGGGGGGGGGATTTGGTGTCCCTGGGGGGGGGATTTGGAGGCCCCTGGGGTACATTTTTGGGGGGGGTTTAGTGTCACTTTTGGGGGGTTTAGTGTCACTTTTGGGGCTTTGGGGACGCGAGGGTGAAGCACTGAAAGGCTTGTGGGGGGAGGGGGGGGGGGCAGGAGTTTTTGGGGGGGTTTTGGGGGTCCCGGGGGGGGGGCTGGGGGGGGGGAATTTTGGGGTGTCCCCCCCCCCCCTCCCCTCCGCAAACCCCCCACCTGGCGGCGGCCTCGGCCTCCAGGCGCAGGCGGAGCTGGGCCAGGGCGTCCTGCAGGGCCTCGCGCTGCGCGTGGAGCTGCTCCCGCGCCGCCCGCTCCGCCGCGAAATCCGCCTTGTAGATGTCCGCCTTTGTATTTATTTCGGGGGGGGGGGACACAAAAACCAGCGTTGTGACACTCTGGGGGGGTGGCGGGGGGGTTGTCATTGTCACCTTTGACCCCCCCCCGATCCCCGGACCTGCGCCTGCAGCACGGGGATGGTCTCCAGCCGCGCTCTCGCTGCTGCTCGGCCTCCGCCTTCAGCTTGTCGATCAGCTCCTGCTTGGCCGCCAGCGCCTCCTCCGCCGCCCGCAGCCGCCCCCCGCGCCTCCGCCAGCTGCCACCAGTGTCACCATCACCGGTGTCACCGGTGTCACCGGCACCCCAAGGGTTAGACACCCCCCCACCACCCAACCACCACCACCCCGGGGTCCCCAAGGGCTGGGGGGTGGGGAGCGGGGGGGGGTGGAAGCGGGGCCGGGAGCCATCCCCCGGGGTCCCCCAAGGGGCGAGAGGCCACCCCGGTGTCACCAAGGGGACGAGGAGCCACCCCCGGTGTCACCAAGGGCCGTCCCGGGGTCCCCAAGGGGCACCTCAGTGTCCCCAAGGGGCACTTTGGGGTCCCCAAGGGGCACCTCGGGGTCCCCAAGGGGACAAGGAGCCACCCCCGGTGTCCCCAAGGGCCATCACCACATCGCCAACAACCATCCCAGTGTCCCCAAGGGACAAGAAGCCACCCCCGGTGTCCCCAAGGGCCATCCCGGGGTCCCCCAAGGGTCACCTCAGTGTCCCCAAGGGTCACCTCGGGGTCACCAAGGGGCACCTCGGGGTCCCCAAGGGGACAAGGAGCCACCCCCGGTGTCCCCAAGGGCCATCCCTGTGTCCCCAAGGGTCACCTCGGTGTCCCCAAGGGGCACTTTGGGCTCCCCAAGGGGACAAGGAGCCACCCCCGGTGTCCCCAGGGGCCATCCCCGTGTCCCCCAGGGGGCACTTTGGGGTCCCCAAGGGGACAAGGAGCCACCCCGCTGTCCCCAAGGGTCATCCCACTGTCCCCAAGGGTCACCTTGGTGTCCCCAAGGGGACAAGGAGCCACCCCATTGTCCCCAAGGGCCATCACCGCGTCGCCAAGGAGACAAGAAGCCACCCCCGGTGTCCCCAAGGGTCATCCCCGTGTCCCCAAGGGGCACTTTGAGGTCCCCAAGGGGACAAGGAGCCACCCCCGGTGTCCCCAAGGGCCACCAGGGTGTCACCAAGGGGACAAGGAGCCACCCCCGGTGTCCCCAGGGGCCATCCCCATGTCCCCAAGGGGCACTCTGGGGTCCCCAAGGGGACAAGGAGCCACCCCCAGTGTCCCCAAGGGCCATCCCCATGTCCCCAAGGGGCACTTTGGGGTCCCCAAGGATCACCTCAGCGTCCCCAAGGGGACAAGAGGCCACCCCAGTGTCCCCAAGGGCCATCCCACTGTCCCCAAGGGGCACTTTGGGGTCCCCAAGGGCCACCCCAGTGTCCCCAAGGGCCACCCCGGCGTCCCCACGGGCCACCTCCCCGTCGCCCTCCCCAAAGGCGTCCCCCCCACGGCTCCCCCGGCGCCACCGAGGGGGGTGCCCCGGGCTGTCCCAAAAGCCACCCCGGGGGACAGGGGGGGGGGCAGGGGAAGAGGTGACAAGGAAGAGGGGGGGTGGTGGTGTGTCGCGTCCCCAGCGCGTCCCCAACCTGTCCCTGCTTGTCCCCCTCCAGGCTGGCCTTGATGTGGGCGTCGTACTCCTGGAAGAGGTGGTGGTAGGCGACCTGCAGCTGCACCAGCTTGCGCCTGGGGGGGGGACACAACGACGGGGACACGTCGGGGACACACGGCAGAGGGGGTGTCACCCCCCCCCCCCCCCCCAGTGTCACCGTCGTCACTCACTTCTCCTCGGTGGCCCCCTGACGCTCCACCCGCAGCGCGGCCTCCAGGTTGGTCACCTGCAGGCGCAGCTGGTCCAGCTGCAGCGCGTGGCCCGAGGCCGCCTCCTCCAGCGCCCGGCACCGCTCGCCCGCGGCCACCGCCCTGGGGACACCGCTGTCACCTCCTGTCACCCCCCCCCCGGCACACACACACCCCCCCGGCACGGCTCCCCCACGGCCACCGCCCTGGGGGACACCGCTGTCACCTCCTGTCACCCCCCCCCGGCACACACACCCCCCCCCCCGGCACCGCTCGCCCGCGGCCACCGCCCTGGGGACACCGCTGTCACCTCCTGTCACCTCCCCCCTGGCACCCCCACCCCCCCCCCCGGCACCGCTCGCCCGCGGCCACCGCCCTGGGGGACACCCCTGTCACCTCCCCCCTGTCACCTCCCCCCGGCACCACTCGCCCGCGGCCACCGCCCTGGGGGACACCCCTGTCACCTCCTGTCACCTCCCCCCCTGTCACACACACACCCCCCCCCGGCACCGCTCCCCCCGCGGCCACCGCCCTGGGGACACCGCTGTCACCTCCTGTCACCCCCCCCCGGCACACACACACCCCCCCCGGCACCGCTCGCCCGCGGCCACCGCCCTGGGGACACCGCTGTCACCTCCTGTCACCTCCCCCCTGTCACACACACACCCCCCCCCCGGCACCGCTCGCCCGCGGCCACCGCCCTGGGGGACACCCCTGTCACCTCCCCCCTGTCACCTCCCCCCCCGTCATCCCCCTGTCACCTCCCCCCCGTGGCCACCGCCCTGGGGGACACCCCTGTCACCTCCCCCCTGTCACCTCCCCACCGTCACCCCCCTGTCACCTCCCCCCCGTGGCCACCGCCCTGGGGGACACCGCTGTCACCTCCTGTCACCTCCCCCCTGGCACCCCCACCCCCCCCCCGGCACGGCTCCCCCGCGGCCACCGCCCTGGGGGACACCCCTGTCACCTCCCCCCTGTCACCTCCCCCCTGTCACCCCCCCCCCCGGCACCACTCCCCCGCGGCCACCGCCCTGGGGACACCGCTGTCACCTCCTGTCACCCCCCCCCGGCACCCCCCTGTCACCTCCCCCCTGTCACCTCCTGTCACCTCCCCCCGTCACCTCCCCCTTGTCACCTCCCCCCCGTCATCCCCCCCCCCCCCCGGCACCGCTCCCCCGCGGCCACCGCCCTGGGGGACACCCCTGTCACCTCCCCCCTGTCATCTCCCCCCCATCACCCCCCTGTCACCTCCCCCCCGTGGCCACCGCCCTGGGGGACACCCCTGTCACCTCCCTCCTGTCACCTCCCCCCTGGCACCTCCCCCCTGGCACCTCCCCCCCCGTCACCTCTGTCACCCCCCTGTCACCTTGGTCACCTCCCCCCTGTCACCTCGGTCACCCCGTCACCCCCCTGTCACCCCCCCTGCCACCTCACTGTCCCCTACTGTCCCCCCCTGTCCCCTACTGTCCCCCCCCTGTCACCTCCTGTCACCCCTGTCCCCCTCCTGCCACCCCCCTGTCACCCCCGTCCCCTCCTGCCACCTCCCTGTCACCCCCCTGCCACTCCCGTCCCCCCCTGTCACCCCCTGTCCCCCCCTGTCACCCCCCTGCCACCCCCCGTCCCCTCCATCGCCCCCCAGCCCCTCCCCGTCACCTCGTGTCACCCCCTGCCACCCCCCTCCCCCCGCCCCTGCCTCGGGGACACCTCCCTTTGGGGACACTCTGGGGACTCTTTGGGGACCTTTTGGGGACACTTTGGGGACTCTTTGGGGCCACTCTGGGGACGCTTTGGGGACACCATGGGGACACCGTGGGGCCACTTTGGGGACTCTTTGGGAATCTTTTGGGGCCACTTTGGGGACTCTTTGGGGCCACTCTGGGGACACTCTGGGTATGTTTTTGGGCCGCTTTGGGGCCACTTTGGGGCCACTGTGGGGACTCTTTGGGGACTCTTTGGGGCCACTGTGGGGCCACTCTGGGGACTCTTTGGGGACACCATGGGGACACCGTGGGGCCTCTTCGGGGACTCTTTGGGGCCACTCTGGGGACACTCTGGGGATGTTTTTGGGCCGCTTTGGGGCCGCTTTGGGGCCGCTTTGGGGACACCGTGGGGCCACTGTGGGGCCACTGTGGGGCCACTGTGGGGACTCTTTGGGGACTCTTTGGGGATCTTTTGGGGCCACCTTGGGGACACCATGGGGCCACCGTGGGGACTCTTTGGGGACACCGTGGGGCCACTGTGGGGCCACTGTGGGGATCTTTTGGGGCCACTTTGGGGCCACCTTGGGGCCACTCTGGGGCTACTTTGGGGACTCTTTGGGGATCTTTTGGGGCCACCTTGGGGCCACTGTGGGGCCACCGTGGGGACTCTTTGGGGCCACTGTGGGGGCTCTTTGGGGACTCTTTGGGGATCTTTTGGGGCCACCTTGGGGCCACCTTGGGGCCACCGTGGGGCCACCGTGGGGCCCCCGTGGGGCCGCGTCCCACCTGTGCTGCAGCTGGTCCCGCTCCCGCCGGGCGCCCTCCAGCCGGGCCTGGCTCTCCCGCAGCTCCCCCAGCAGCGACGTCACCTGCGCCTTCACCGACGCCTTGTCCTGCTGCTCGGGGACACCCGCGTCACCTCCCGCATGGTGTCCCCGTGTGTGTCCCCCCGAAAAAAACCCCCCTGTCCCCGAGGTGTCCCCGAGCCCGTCCTACCTCCAGCTGGCGCCTCAGGGCCCGGAGCTGCAGCTCGGCCTCGCGCGTGGCCGCTGCCGCCCGTTCCTCCGCCGCCGCCGCCGTCCCCCGCGCCGCCGCCAGCCTGTCACACAGCGTGTCCCCTCCCCGCGCCGGGCACGACGCCCCCACGGCGGGGGGGACACGCCACCCGCCGGGGTCCCCAAGGGGACGAGGAACCCACCCCCGCGTCCCCAAGGGGCGTCCCGGTGGCCCCAAGGTGTCCCCAAGGGAATAAAGAACCACCCCGGTGTCCCCAAGGTGTCCCCAAGGCGACAAGGAGCCACCCCAGTGTCCCCAAGGTGTCCCCAAAGGATCCCCGAGGGAACAAGGAGCCATCCCGGTGTCCCCAAGGTGTCCCCAAAGGATCCCCAAGGGGACAAGGAGCCCACCCCGGTGTCCCCAAGGGTCGTCCCGGTGTCCCCAAGGTGTCCCCAAGGGGACAAGCAGCCACCCCAGTGTCCCCAAGGTGTCCCCAAAGGATCCCCAAGGGGATAAGGAGTCACCCCAGTGTCCCCAAGGGTCATCCCAGTGGCCCCAAGGTGTCCCCAAGGGGACGAGGAACCCACCCCCGTGTCCCCAAGGGGCGTCCCAGTGGCCCCAAGGGGGGGAAATGGGGCCAGGAGCCCACCCCAGTGTCCCCAAGGTGTCCCCAAGGGGATAAAGAGCCACCCCAGTGTCCCCAAGGGTCGTCCCGGTGTCCCCAAGGTGTCCCCAAGGGGACGAGGAGCCACCCCAGTGTCCCCAGGGTGTCCCCAAGGGGACAAGGAACCCACCCCCGTGTCCCCAAGGGGCGTCCCAGTGGCCCCAAGGGGGGGAAATGGGGCCAGGAGCCCACCCCGGTGTCCCCAAGGTGTCCCCAAGGGGACAAGGAGCCACCCCAGTGTCCCCAAGGTGTCCCCAAAGGATCCCCGAGGGGACAAGGAGCCCACCCCGGTGTCCCCAAGGGTCATCCCAGTGTCCCCACAGTGTCCCCAAGGGGATAAGGAGTCACCCCAGTGTCCCCAAGGGTCATCCCTGTGTCCCCAAGGTGTCCCCAAGGGGATAAAGAGCCACCCCAGTGTCCCCAGGGTGTCCCCAAGGGGACAAGGAGCCCACCCCCGTGTCCCCAAGGGTTGTCCCGGTGGCCCCAAAGTGCCACCAAAGGGACAAGGAGCCCACGCCGGTGTCCCCAAGGGGACAAGGAGCCCACCCCAGTGTCCCCAAGGTGTCCCCAAAGGATCCCCGAGGGAACAAGGAGCCACCCCGCTGTCCCCAAGGGTCATCCCCGTGTCCCCAATGTGTCCCCAGGGTGTCCCCAAGGGGACCAGGAGCCACCCCCAGTGTCCCCAAGGGGACCCAGTGTGGGACAAGGAGCCACCTCCGTGTCCCCAAGGCTCATCCCGGTGTCCCCAAGGGAACAAGGAGCCACCCCGGTGTCCCCAAGGTGTCCCCAAGGAGACAAGGAGCCCCCCCCGGTGTCCCCAAAGCGCCACCCCGGTGTCCCCAAGGGGGCCGGAGGGGGCCAGGAGCCACCCCCGGTGTCCCCAAGGGTCACCCCCGTGTCCCCAGGGTGTCCCCAAGGTGTCCCCAAGGTGTCCCCGCACTCACTCAGCCTCGGTGGCCGCCAGCCGCTGCCTCAGCTGCTCCATGGGGCTGCTGGGGACAAAAGGGACCGTCACCGCGAGGGGGGGGGGTTGGGGACATCGCGGGGCGTCCCCGGAGGCGGGGGAGGGGCTCACCTGGGGTCCGGGGGGGCGTCGGGGTCCCCCCGGGGGGGCTGGGGGTCCCCGGGGCCGTCGTGCTCCCGGCTGCGGGGGGGACACGGGGGGCTGGGGGGGTCCTTCGGCGCCGGCGCCTCCTCCTGCGGCCCCTCGGGGGGCTGGGGACAGCGCGGGGCGTGGGGACGTGGGGGGGACGCGGGGGGGGACGCGGGGACGCGGGGGACGCGGGGGGGACGCGGGGACACCGGGGGGGGGGGATGTGGGGACACCTAGAGGGACAGGGAGGGGACACGGGGACAGGGATGGGACACGGATGGGGACATCAGGACACGGAGGGGACACGGGTGGGGACATGGGGACACGGAGGGGACACGGATGGGGACATGGGGACACAGGGGGACGTGGGGACAGGGAGGGGGACAGGGATGGGGACACGGCTGGGGACATCAGGACACGGAGCGGACACGGGTGGGGACACAGAGGGGGGACGTGGGGACAGGGATGGGGACATCAGGACATGGACGGGACGCGGATGGGGACATGGAGACACGGGGGGACATGGATGGGACACGGATGGGGACGTGGGGGGACACGGGGACATGGAGGGGACATGAGGACATAGAGGGGACACGGGTGGGGACATGGAGGGGACATCGGGACACAAGGGGACATGGAGGGTGACATGGATGGGGACATCAGGATGCGGAGGGGACGTGGATGTGGACATCAGGACACAGAGGGGACAGGGCTGGGGACACAGAGAGGGACATCAGGACATGGATGGGACACAGATGGGGACATGAGGGGACAGGGGGACACACAGGGACACAGAGGGGACATGACGACATAGAGGGGACACGGATGGGGACACAGAGAGGGACATGGGGACGCAGGGGAACGTGGAGGGGACACGGAGTGGGACAGAGATGGGGACATCAGGACACGGAGGGGACAGGGATGGGGACATGGCGGGGACGTGGGGACAGGGATGAGGACAGGGAGGGGACGGGGACAGGGATGGGGACGCGGAGGGGAGACGGACGGGAACACAGACGGGGAGGGGACGGGGAGGGGACACGGATGGGGACATCAGGACACAGAGGGGACAGGGATGGGGACGTGGGGGGACAGGGGGACGTGGGGACAGGGATGGGAACAGGGATGGGGACGTGGGGGGACGGGGGGACGTGGGGACAGGGATGGGGACGGGGACATGGGGGACAGGGATGGGGACGTGGGGACAGGGATGGGGACGGGGACAGGGATGGGGATGTGGGGGGACAGGGATGGGGACGTGGGGGGACAGGGATGGGGACGTGGGGACAGGGATGGGGACGTGGGGGGACAGGGGGACATGGAGATGGGGATGGGGACGTTGGGACAGGGACGTGGGGACAGGGATGGGGACAGGGACGGGGACGTGGGGGGACAGGGGGACGTGGGGACAGGGACGGGGACGTGGGGGGACAGGGGGACGTGGAGATGGGGATGGGGACGTGGGGACGGGGATGGGGACGTGGGGACAGGGATGGGGACAGGGACGGGGACGGGGACGTGGGGGGACAGAGGGACGTGGGGGGACAGAGGGACGTGGGGGGACAGAGGGACGTGGGGGGACAGAGGGACGTGGGGGGACAGGGACGGGGACGTGGGGACAGGGACGGGGATGGGGACAGTGATGGGGAAGTGGGGACACGGATGGCGACAGGGATGGGGACAGGGACGTGGGGGGACAGAGGGACGGGGACGTGGGGACAGGGACAGGGATGGGGACGTGGGGGGACAGGGACGGGGACGTGGGGACAGGGATGGGACATGGGGACAGGGACGGGGACAGTGACGGGGAAGTGGGGACAGGGACAGGCCCCTTAGGGGTGGGGGCGGGGGGGAAGGAGGGGGGGGGGGGTGTCATACCGCAGTGGTGGCGTCATCCCCATGGTGGCCGTCCCCATGGTGGCTGTCCCCGAGGCTGTCCCCGAGGCCGTCCCCGAGGCGGCGCAGGCGGCGGGTGGCCTCGTCCCTCTCGGCGCGCAGGCGCTGGACCAGGGCGCGGGCCTGGGCCGCCCTCCCCCGCAGCAGCTCGCGCTCGGCCCCCCACAGCCCCCGCAGCCCCCGCAGCTCCTCCAGCCGCCCCCGCAGGCTCTCGCTGCCCCGCCGCAGCGCCCCTGCCCCCCCCGGCCCCCCCGTCAGGGCTGCGGGCACCGCGGGGGGCACCCCCCCGACCGGGGGCGCCGGGGTGTGTCCCCACAGGCACGCGCCAGTGACCCCAGTAACCCCCCACAGACACCAGTGACCCCAGGGACACCAGTGCCCCCCCACAGGCACGCGCCAGTGACCCCAGTAATCCCACACACAGAAACCAGTAACCCCAGTAATCCCAGTGGCCCCCCACAGGCACGTGCCAGTGACCCCAGTAACCCCCCACAGACACCAGTAATCCCAGCAACCCCAGTGCCCCCCCACAGGCACCCACCAGTAACCCCAGCAACCCCAGTGCCCCCCCACAGGCACCCACCAGTAAGCCCAGTGCCCCCCCCCAGACACCAGGGACACCAGTGTCCCCCCCCAGGCACACACCAGTAACCCCAGTAATCCCAGTGCCCCCCCACAGGCACGCGCCAGTGACCCCAGTGCCCCCCCACAGACACCAGTGACCCCAGTAATCCCAGTGCCCCCCCACACACACACCAGTAACCCCAGGGACACCAGTGCCCCCCCACAGGCACGCGCCAGTGACCCCAGTGCCCCCCCACACACACACCAGTAACCCCAAGGACACCAGTGCCCCCCCACAGGCACGCGCCAGTGACCCCAGTAACCCCAGTGCCCCCCCACAGGCACGCGCCAGTGACCCCAGTGCCCCCACACACACACACCAGTAACCCCAGTAACCCCAGTGCCCCCCCACAGGCACGCGCCAGTGACCCCAGTGCCCCCACACACACACACCAGTAACCCCAGTAACCCCAGTGCCCCCCCACAGGCATGCACCAGTGACCCCAGTGCCCCCCCACACACACACCAGTGACCCCAGTAATCCCAGTGCCCCCCCCCAGACACCAGGGACACCAGTGCCCCCCCCCAGGCACGCACCAGTAACCCCAGTAATCCCAGTGCTCCCCCACACACACCCACCAGTAACCCCAGAGACACCAGTGCCCCCCCCAGACACCCACCAGTAACCCCAGTGCCCCCCCCAGACAGCAGGGACACCAGTGCCCCCCCCACACACCCACCAGTAAGCCCAGGGACACCAGTGCCCCCCCCCATGCACACCAGTAACCCCAGTGCCCCCCCACCCCCCCACCCCCCAGTAACCCCAGTGCTCCCCAGTCCCTCCCAGTCCCCTCCCAGTGCCCCCCAGACCCCTCCCAGTCTATCCCAATCCATCCCAGTGCCCCCCAGACCCCCCCCAGTATATCCCAGTCCCTCCCACTCCCCTCCCAGTGCCCCCCAGTCCCCCCGGATCCCTGCCAGTGCCCCCCAGTCCCCTCCCAGTATGTCCCAGTCCCCTCCCAGTATGTCCCAGTCCATCCCAGCCCTGTCCCAGTGCCCCCCCCGTCCCTCCCAGTGCATCCCAGTCCACTCCCAGTGCCCCCCAGTCCCCTCCCAGTATATCCCAGTCCATCCCAGCACTGTCCCAGTGCCCCCCCCGTCCCTCCCAGTGCATTCCAGTCCCCTCCCAGTGCCCCCCAGTCCCCTCCCAGTATGTCCCAGTCCCCTCCCAGTATGTCCCAGTCCATCCCAGCCCTGTCCCAGTGCCCCCCCCGTCCCTCCCAGTGCCCCCCAGTCCCCTCCCAGTGCCCCCCAGTCCCCTCCCAGTATGTCCCAGTCCCCTCCCAGTATGTCCCAGTCCATCCCAGCCCTGTCCCAGTGCCCCCCCCGTCCCTCCCAGTGCCCCCCAGTCCCCTCCCAGTATGTCCCAGTCCCCTCCCAGTATGTCCCAGTCCATCCCAGCCCTGTCCCAGTGCCCCCCCCGTCCCTCCCAGTGCATCCCAGTCCCCTCCCAGTGCCCCCCAGTCCCCTCCCAGTATGTCCCAGTCCCCTCCCAGTATGTCCCAGTCCATCCCAGCCCTGTCCCAGTGCCCCCCCGTCCCTCCCAGTGCATCCCAGTCCCCTCCCAGTGCCCCCCAGTCCCCTCCCAGTATGTCCCAGTCCCCTCCCAGTATGTCCCAGTCCATCCCAGCCCTGTCCCAGTGCCCCCCCCGTCCCTCCCAGTGCATCCCAGTCCCCTCCCAATATGTCCCAGTCCCCTCCCAGTATGTCCCAGTCCCTCCCAGTCCCCCCCAATCCCCCTCCCTCTCCCCTCCCAGTGCCCCCCCCCGCCGCTCACCCTTCAGCTCCCGGTTCTCCGCCATCAGCCGCTCCAGCACCTCGGGCCCCGCCGCCGCCGCCGCCGCCGCCGCCGCCGCCGCAGCCGCCCCCCCGGCCCCGGCCGCCGCCGCCGCCGCCGCTTCCGGCTCCTCCGCCGGGGCCCCGCCCTCGGCCCCGCCTCCCGGGCCCGGCCCGGCCCCGCCCACCGCCATCCCCGCCGCCCGCCGCCCGCGCCCGCCGCTCATCGGCCGCCGCACCGGCAGCCCCCGGCGGCCGCGCTCCCCGCCGCTTCCTCCTTCCGCCGGAAGCGGAACTGACCTCACGCCCGCGCGCCGAGCGGCGGGGGGAAGGGGGAGGGAGGGAGGGGACGCGCCTCGCCCCGCCCCTCGCCCGTCCCGATTGGTCGCGCGCCCACCCTCCCGCCCCAGCGGCACCGCCCCCACCCTCCTCGGCGGCGATTGGCCGGCGGCGGCGCGGAGGGG
The DNA here is from genome assembly GCF_963924245.1 of Chroicocephalus ridibundus. Lineage (NCBI taxonomy): Eukaryota > Metazoa > Chordata > Aves > Charadriiformes > Laridae > Chroicocephalus > Chroicocephalus ridibundus. Next base: position 2,987 of record NW_026961824.1, on the reverse strand, counting down.
AGGGGGGAGCTCGGCGGTGATTGGCCGGCGGAGGGGAAGCTCGGCCGTGATTGGGCGGCGGGGAGGGGGGAAGGGGGGCGTGGCCGCCGGGCGGTAAAAATGGGGAGTCGCGCGAGCGTGAGGGGAGCGGCGGGAGCGCGGGCCGGAGCCGGCAGGTGCGGGGCCTTTTTGGGGCGAATTCGGGGGAAATCGGGGCTTGGCGGGGGGCGGGGGGGGGGGATTTGGGGGAAGGTTTGAGGGGGAATTGGGAGGAAATTGGGGGTTTGGGGGGGAAAGAGGGGTTTGGGGGCAGATTTCGGGGGGGAACCGGGGAATTTGAGGGGGGAAATTGGGGATTCGGGGGAAGGTTTGAGGGGAATTGTGGCGAATTTGGGGGTTTGGAGGGGGGCGGAGGGGTTTTCTGAGGGGATTTGAGGGGAAATTGGGGGCTTGGGGGGGGAAAGAGGGGTTTGGGGGCAGATTTGGGGGGGGAACCGAGGAATTTGAGGGGGGAAATTGGGGATTCGGGGAAGGTTTGAGGGGAATTGGGGGGAAATTGGGGGTTTGGGGGGGAAAGAGGGGTTTGGGGGCAGATTTCGGGGGGGGAACCGGGGAATTTGAGGGGGAAATTGGGGATTCGGGGGAAGGTTTGAGGGGAATTGTGGCGAATTTGGGGGTTTGGAGGGGGGCGGAGGGGTTTTCTGAGGGGATCTGAGGGGAAATTGGGGGCTTGGGGGGGAAAGAGGGGTTTGGGGGCAGATTTTGGGGGGGAACCGAGGAATTTGAGGGGGAAATTGGGGCTTCGGGGAAGGTTTGAGGGGGAATTGTGGGGAATTTGGGGGTTTTGAGGGGGGGGCGGAGGGGTTTTCTGAGGGGGATTTGAGGGGAAATTGGGGGCTTGGGGGGGAAAGAGGGGTTTGGGGGGCAGATTTTGGGGGGGAACCGAGGGAATTTGAGGGGGAAATTGGGGATTCGGGGAAGGTTTGAGGGGGAATTGGGGGGAATTTGGGGGTTTTGAGGGGGGGCGGAGGGGTTTTCTGAGGGGATTTGAGGGGAAATTGGGGGCTTGGGGGGGAAAGAGGGGTTTGGGGGCAGATTTTGGGGGGGAACCGAGGAATTTGAGGGGGAAATTGGGGATTCGGGGAAGGTTTGAGGGGAATTGGGGGCTTGGGGGGGGTGAGGGGGAAATTGGGGCTTTGGGGGGGGGGCATTTAGGGGTCCGGGAGGGGGAAATGGCGCAATTTGGGGGAAAATTGTGGGTTTTTGGGGTCTGGGGGGGATTTGGGGTGAAGTGAGGGGAATTTGGGGTTTTGGGGGGGGGCGGAGGGGTTTTCTGGGGGGATTTGAGGGGAAATTGGGGGCTTTGGGGGGGAATAGGATTTGGGGGGGGGGAATTGAGGGATTTGAGGGGGGAATTGGGGATTCGGGGGAAGGTTTGAGGGGAATTGAGGGGGAATTGGGGCTTTGGGGGGGCTGGGAGGGGGATTTTGGGGAAGATTTGAGGGAAATGGGGGGGGTTTGCGGGGGAAATTGGGGGATTTGGGGGGGGGGGAAACGGGGGATTTTCGCAGGTGTGGGGGGGAAATGGGGCGATTTTGGGGGGGAAATGAGGCGATTTGGGGGGGATTTGGGGGGAAGGGGGGCAATTGGGGGGTGAGGGGTAATTAAAAGGGGGGGTTGTTGGAGGGGGGGGGGGGGGCAATAGGGGTGTGTTGGGGGGCGGGGGGGGGAGCGGTGCAGGAGCCGGGGCAAGGTCCTGCCCCACAACTTCCTTGTCCCGCCTCTCGGCTCCCTGGTCCTGCCCCCCAAGTCACGATCCTGCCCCATAACTTCCTTGTCCTGCCCCCCAAGTCCCTGATCCTGCCCCCCAGTGCCCCCAGTCCATCCCCAAGTCCCCGGTCCTGCCCCCCAAGTGGCAGGTCCTGCCCGCCAAGTCTCTCGTCCTGCCCCCCGGCACCCTAATCCTGCCCCCCAAGTGGGCAGGTCCTGCCCCCCAAGTCCCTGATCCTGCCACCCCAATGCCCCAGTCCATCCCCAAGTCCCCGGTCCTGCCCCCCCCCAAGTGGCAGGTCCTGCCCCCCAAGTCCCTGGTTCTGCCCCCCCAAGTTGCAGGCCCTGCCCCCCAAGTCCCTGATCCTGCCCCCCAGTCCACCCCCAAGCCCCTGGTTCTGCCCCCCAACCCCCTAACCCTGCCCCCCAAGTCCCCGATCCTTGCCCCCCCAGTGCCCCAGTCCACCCCCGAGTCCCCGGTCCTGCCCCCCAAGTGGCAGGTCCTGCCCCCCCAAGTCCCCGGTCCTGCCCCCGGCACCCTAATCCTGCCCCCCAAGTCCCCGGTCCTGCCCCCGCCGCACCTAATCCTGCCCCCCAAGTGGCAGGTCCTGCCCCCCAAGTCCCCGGTCCTGCCCCCCGGCACCCCAGTCCTGCCCCCCCAAGTGGCAGGTCCTGCCTCTTAACACCCCAGTCCTGCCCCCCAAGTGCCCCGGTCCTGCCCCTTAACACCCCAGACCTGCCCCCAAGTCCCCGTCCTGCCCCCCCCCCCCCCCCGCTGTGGGTCCTGCCCCCCAAGCGGCGGTGGGTGCCCGCAGGCGGGATGGCGGGGCCGGAGCTGAGCCGGCGGGAGGTGTGCGGGATGCTGCGGCAGGAGCTCAGCCGGGACGACGCCTTCCTCCAGGGCCAGCCCCACGTCTTCATCATCCTCGGGGCCTCCGTCAGTGAGGGGGAGGCCGGGGGGGGGGGATACGGGGGGGTTGGCAGGGGGAGTTGGGGGGCTGGGGGGGGATATGGGGCGGTTGGAAGGGGGAATTGGGGGCCTGGGGGGGATATGGGGGGGTTGGAAGGGGGAATTGGGGGGCTGGGGGGGGGATATGGGGCGGTTGGAAGGGGGAGTTGGGGGGATATGGGGGGGTTGGAAGGGGAATTGGGGGCCTGGGGGGGGATACGGGGGGGGTTGGAAGGGGGAGTTGGGGGGGATATGGGGGGGGGGGGTTGGAAGGGGGGGGGAATTGGGG